>NW_026606206.1:4045000-4077500 GCF_029834395.1 Sorex fumeus | reverse complement strand
TATGTTATTTTATATTTCACAAATGTTCACTCCAGTTCTTAACTGTAAGAATCATCTTTACAAATATATGTTCAGCACAGACCTCAAATGTGTCAAAAGTCCCTGTTTTGTTTCACAGACTTTTGTTTTTCTATGTAGAATCCCTAAGAGAAGACATCTCCACATGCGCAAATTCTGGGAAAATAATTGATGAGTCATATGTAAAAATTTTGTCTTTTATATTCCCTCAGATACACATTCTGAGAAAAACTTTTGTACTTTTAAGAGTCTTAATAGGATGGAATCTCAGTTGTTTAATTCACTAATATATTTTTGTATTGACTTTTCCTCTCTCCCTACATAATCTTCCCAGATTCTCACTTTCATTCTCTGGGATAAATTTCAAGAATAAACTACCTATATATAAAACCTAACTTAAGTACAATGAAGGAGAAATTGAGAAGTTTTATATGGAGCTGGAGAAGTTCTATAAAGAAGACCACACCTTCTACAAGATCATTGTTGGAGATTTTAATGCCAAGATAGGACCAAGAAGATCAGTCGAAGAATTCCACATTGGGACCCGGGGCTAGAATGGAACGAACAGGGTAAGAGACTGTCTGAGTTCATCATGTCGACCAAGACCATCCATGGTAACTCACAGTTCCAGAAAGCCGAATCTAAACATTGGACATGGGAGTCTCTCAGTGGATGGTTCCACAACAAAATTGATCACATCATATTCAATTGACAGTTTTGCCTGACCAATTATCACTGTTGTCCCAAAATTCCAAATGGGATCAGATCACCATCTCCTTTGTGTAAAATTTTACTTCACAGAGTGGGGAGAAAGGGCTGCAAAGTTTAAGAAGAGAACTCCCAGAACAACCACCAACTGGGAGCACTTTGTCACTATTGCTGCAACATGGGAAGACAATGTTGCCTTTGTTGACAACATTGATGAGGAATACGATTGGATTGACTGGTTCAGCACCTCCATGATTATGCAAGGAATGCTGAGAGAGAAATAACCACAAAAAGACGCCTGTCTTTCAAAATTCTCGAGCTCATTTGTCAACGTGGCTTGGTGCACGCCTCAGGCGACTGCAAGTGAACATTCGAGCTCACAAAGCAGTGCAGAGATGCGATAAAGGAAGACCTCAAAGAGAGAAGTGCAGCAGTGCTGGCAGATGCGGCAGAAGCTGGGAAAAGCATTCACAATGCCCGCCTGTCCTTCGCCAACTACAAGATCAAGATGACTGCCCTCCGACGTCCTGATGGATCTATCACATCTTCCAGAGGGGCAATGGAGAAGATTATCCATGACTTCTACTCGGATCTCTTCGATAGCCATGTCCACAAGCTGTTCACTTGAGTCATCCTAAATAGGACTGGCAGAACACTGGATGAAGGACAACCATGCAAGCAAGCCGGGTTCCACAAAGGATTCACATAATTGACCATATCCACATGGTAACCAAGCTCATAGAGGTTTCTCAGGAGTTCAAGATACTGCTCTGTCTAACATTCATTTATTTAAAAAAGGTCTTTGATTCTGTTGAGATGGAAGCATTCATCGAAGCCCTAGAAAAACAGGGCATTCAAACTCAATACATCAGGATTTTTCATGAGCTGTATTGTGGATTCACTACCATGATCTCACCATTCTACAAGGAAGTGCTCATCGATGTCAAGAGAGGAGTTTGGCAGGGTGAAACCATTTCACCGAAACTATACAGTGCCGCCCTCGAGAACCTCACGCGATGATCAGAATGGGAGAGATTGGAAGTGAAGATAGATGGTCGGCAACTACACTACCTCTGCTTCACTGATGACATCACTCTCATAACACCAAACATTATCAAACCAGCACAAATACTGGCCGACTTCGACTGTGAGTGTGGAAAGGTCGGACTCCAGCTGAATCTCACGAAGACAATGTTCATGAGAAATGGTCTCGTTCCTGATGTTCCATTCGGTCTCAACGAAAGGCACATCTTCAAATGCAAAAGTTATGTATACCTAGGTCGAGAATTCAACATGATGAATGACCTGGCACCTGAATTGCGCAGGAAGAAGATAGTAGCATGCAATGCCTTCAAGAGCATTGAAAAAATAGCTAAGAGGATGAAGAACCTCCGGCTCCAAGCATATCTCTTCGATCCACTGTTCTTCCTGCATTAACATATGTCTCAGAGATCTGGGCCCTATGAAAACAGGATGAGAATGCTATTCGGGTCTCCCAAAGAGGAATCAAAAGAGTTATGCTTGCAGTATTACACTTCACTCAAATGAGAGAAAGAATCCAGAGTTCTGGTCTTCATTGTGGTCGAGAATCAGGGACTCTGTCTTTTTGCCAAGGCTTCGAAGATCAGATGGGCTGGACACATTATGCAACTGGGAATGACCACTAGTCTAGAGCCATTATCAACTGGATTCCACGGGACATCAAAAGATTGCATGGCCACCCACCAACAAGATGGTCAGACTTCTTCGGCAAGACCCTGAATGATCCATTTGAGGCTCTTCTGGTTCCTGGAGCGAGCAGATGCCACTGGGCTACACTAGCACGTGACAGGAACGAATGAAGACATTATTGATGCCCACTCGAGCAAATCGATGAGTAATGGGATGTCAAGTGATCAAGTGAATTTAAGTTCAACTTTCTGGGAGCTGAGGGAACCGAGAAATGTTATATGCTAAAGATACTATCTCTTAGCTGTAGATGCAGAGCAAATTCTGTTGTTCCTTGTCTTTAATTTTGCTCAAACTTGTCTCGATTTGCACTTCAGGAGTTTGAAGGACTCATCTTTGCCATGCTGATAGCATTCCAGATAGAACTGACTATGTGTACTTCCTCAAGTCACCCCTAAAGCCGAACTTATTTCTGCAGAAACCTAAGGGAAACTGCCTTGTGATATACTTTGTCATCTGGTCTCTGAGACAGGTCAATTTAGTCAAGGATGTTAAAATGCCTCTGTTAAAATAGTATCTCTCTCTTTTTTTTTAAGAGGCAATATGATCTAAACTGAGAGGGTAGAAAGAGATGAGTTGCATTTTGTACATTTGTTCTGTGATCTCTCTCATGCTCTTCTAATTAGCCCCTTTCAAAACCAAATCAAATCCTTCATGCCAACTTTAAATAAAATTGTGCAGGCCACTGATTCATATCAAAAGCTTGTGTTGGACTGGGAAGGCAAAAAAAAAAAAGAGGTGGGATATTTGTTTTCCACCAAGAAGATATCAAAACATTTTTACTTTCTATATTAACTAAATTATACTTGTATACAGTATAAAATTGATTTTTTTATAAATCTTCAGGATTATTCCTTATGGTAGCAGTTTCTAACCCCATCCCATGTGTCTTCCCTAGAGGTCTCCTTTAAATTTTTAACTCTTTTAGCTGACTTTTCACATGTTGCCTCCATTTTCACTTTAAAAATCTTTATATCAATTATGCATTATTAACAATATAATTTTTCTTAGGAATATAAGTACTTAGAGTGATAGATAGTACAGCAGATAGGACCCTTACCTTGCACACAATCCCCCTAGGTTCAATCCCCCGTTCCATATGGACTGTAGCCCCTCTAGAAGTGACTCTTGAGTTCAGAGTCAGAAATCATCCCTGCACCACCAAGTGTGGTTTCAAGACAAATAAAAACAGCAGTAACAAAAGAAGACTTACGTGTTTTATTGTAATCCTACTTCTATTATGCTCTTTCTCTTACCCTATAAATTGCATTATAATTTATTTGCATCAATATTCAGAATTGAATATGTCTGTGAAAATGTTATTTCTAGTTTTAAAAGATAATAGCAAAAGAAAATTGTATAGAAGAAATTGAGTTCTGGGGATTTTCCTTTTATGGTCCTTAATTATCACAACTCCAACCCTAAACTTTCTACTACTTACACATAAATATGCTCTCAATATTTAACCCACAGTGACTCCAACAGTTTCATCTTCTTAGATAGTTCTCTCCTGGAGCTTGCTTTTTTAAAAAAATAATTAATTAATTATTTTTAATTGAATCACATGAGATAACACAGTTACAAAGTTGTTCATGATTGGGTCTCATTCATACAATGTTCCAATGCTCCTGGAGCTTTCTGATGAGCTCCAGTTAGTCAAAAAAAAGTTGTTCAGTCTCGTCCAGTTAGTCTAAGATTTCTTCTCACTGCTATCACTCCAGCAAGAGTGAATGCCACATCACATATACTAGAGATACAGGGAGGAATTGGAAAGGGCTGGACATAGTACAGCTGGTAAAGCACTTGCCATGTATGCTGTCTGTGGGTTTCCGTCCCCAGTATCACATATGATGTCCTGATCACTGCCAGGAATGACCTCTGCGCCTGGAGTAGACCCTGAGCACAGCCAGATGTGCTGCCCACCCATTAGCCCTCCCAATTTCAAAAGAATTCAGAAAAGGGAAAAAGATAATGACTGAATAAAAACTATTGAGAAATGGCCGCACGACACATCATAAGACACTAAATACCCATCTTCCGGAATTATCATATCGTATTTGATAGGGTTCAAATATGGTAACACCTACAAGGGTGATTAGAGGTCGCCCCAAAAGCTTTTATCCCTCTCGGAAAGACTGGCAAGCTACCGAGAGTATTCCGCCCGCACGGAAGAGCCTGGCAAGCTATCCGTTGTGTATTCAATATGCCTGTGTATTCAATACAGAGAGGCTAGACTGAAATAATTCAGTGGATGGAAACTAAAAGTTTACTAGCATATGCCAGGACAAATTGACACCAAGAACTCTGTTCAAGATAATTGCATCACAAAGTTTGGATACCCATAAAGTGATATTGGGATGTAACAAGTGGTTTGGTAGTTTCAGAAAGAAATTATAAAGGACAATCTTATTCACAATTTTTAAGCATAAGGTAAATTAAAATTTTTTTTCTGGAAAATTCTGTTGTGCTTTTAATGTTCTATTGTGCTTTTAAATTACCTACCTAAAAACTGGCATTTATCTTGGCTGGACTTATTTTTTTTCTGTCAACATTTTTCTCAATAGCTTTATTAAAACATAGTTTGCATAACATAAAATTCACTATTTTATATTTTGAATGACATCCAAAATGAAAGTATAGTGGTCAATAATTAACTTTCTGGAGTAAGATTTCCTAGTTTGAAAAAACTATCCAGTCTATTCACAAGCTATATGATTTTAGATAAGTCATCAAATATCTCTATGAAACAATTTTATTTTAGTAAAATTTATAACATTATCTACCTCAAAGAATTGTTCTAGAGATTATATCAAATATCCATATTAAATGTCTATGCTAGCACAGCAGTAGGACGTTCGCCTTACAAGCAGCCAACATGGTCGACCCGAGTTCGATTCCTCTGCCCCTCTCGGAGAGCCTGGCAAGCTACCGAGAGTATTCGATATGCCAGACACAGTAACAACAAAGTCTCCAATGGAGACGTTACTGGGCCCGCTGGAGCAAATCCACGATCAACGGGAGGGCCTTTAAAATTTAAATGCTGCTTGCCATTCAGTCACTATACAGTAAATACGAGATATTTTAACACTGTTACTATGTCCTTAATATATTATTTCAAGGATGAAATGTCATAAATTTTAATCTAGCACACAATTTCTGAGGAAATCATAATTGCAGTGATAAAATCTCAATCATCTTGATTTTGAACAGTTCTCAAGCAACAATCTTTTATTTTTTTATTTATGTTTTTATTAAATCACCATGAGACATATTTACAAAGTTATACATGATTGAGTTTCAATCATACAAAGTTCTGATACTTGTCCCTTCACCGAACATTTCCCACTACCAATGTCCCCAGTTTTCCTCTCTCTATGCTGCACCCTCAGTCTGCCTCCATGGCAAGAACTTTTCTCTTTTGCTTGCTCTCTGTCTCTGTTTTTTGGGGGGCCTATGGTTTGCAATACAGGTACAGGTACAGGTATCATGTATATCTCTTTGCCTACTTCCAGCACTCAATTCTTACCCAGATTGATCATTTCCACCTATCATTGTCATCGTGGTTCCTTCTTTATCCTAACTGTCCTCTCCCTCTAACTTGCTGTGGACAAGCTTCCAATAAATAATCTTTTAATCAACCATGCAAAGGCCTGTGAAATTCATTTTAAAACCAAAAATAAAAGCTTCCATAAATATGAAGAGGTATTTAACCAAGCCAAATTTAACCAAATAATGAATATGAAATCTTCCATTATTCTTTCCCATTTATAAATTACTCAGCTTTCCAGATTTGTAGCTGCCATGCTTAATAATTAATAAAGGAAATGAGGAGGAAGTAGGGCCAAGATGGCAGAGAAGAGAACAATCAGAAAGTGATTTTGCTGTTGAATTTTCTGTCATGATGCCACAGGGAACAAGTGTAGCCACCTGTGAGGGGCACCGGTGAGAAAGTTCACCAGAAAATCCAGTACCATAAAGCTTGGACAAGAGCCCTACTATGGAACAAAGGGCAGCAGGTACCTTGAAAACTAAGAAGTGTGACCCCAGGGAGAGGCATAATTGAGAAGGGACATGGGAAAAGGAAGGAGGTGAAGCAAAAACCTGTGTTCAGGCTTAAAGCCCTACTTTTATAAAAATCAGAGAGCGAGAACTGGGGTGAAGGACACTTCTGTCAGCCACAGTTCAAATCCTTGGGTCCACTAAGTCTTCCTTAATCACTGCCAGAGATCACTCATCCCCATCTCACACCTTACCCTCTGCTCCAGAAAAAAAAAAGTGTAACCTAGAAGCAGAAACCAAAATGGCAAGTAATTCAGGGTCAGCAGGTACAGCAGTCACATATAATCAGGCTTCTGCCATCCAGCAGGAAGTCACAAATTCAGAAACATTTTAGAATGGAAAGCAACATGAAGATAGATTCTGCCATTGAGAGCCAAAGGCAGAACAGGATTTGGCTTAGTGACATCTGCCTTCTCTCGGGAAACTCAACCGGGCCCAATCCACATCTGGCTGATTGCAGGAAGAATAATGAACACATGGAGTCCTGAAGGGCTTCCAGAGGCTACAAAAACTAGGCAGCAAAACTACCATTGCCTGCAGTGCCCACGGCTAGACCTTGTTTGAATACGTGGTTGATGTCTAGGCCAGGTCAAACCTAGTTGTATTTCCAGATCCAAACTGACCTGGGAAGAATCCTTTGGTCTCAGAGACAGCCAGGTGCCACCTAACACAAATAGTTGATACTAGACCAACTGGGTATTATCAGTACTATTGTGTGTTGCGGGCCAGTCCCATAATTGCTGTCCAAGCCTGTGGAATATCAAAGCCAAAACCACTGTCAGGCACCAGCAACTCCGAACTATTGGATATCGTACTGAATTGACTGTCCTGAGGGATAGAGAGTAATCTTGTGACCACAAATTCCCAGCAGCAGTTCAGAGCCACACAATCTCAAAAAAAACGCTGTCTTAAAGTGGAATTCGCAAGAACCCTACATTGTCACACAAGCCTGAATTAAACCGGACTCTATTTCTAGTCCTCACATAACTCCAGATACAATGAAGAAACGGAGGAATTTACCTGAATTGGTAGATGAAAACAATGGCCCAAGAATGATTTACACATGCAAGAGTTCTTCCTATTCCCTAATGGAGATCTCCAGGTGACGGGGATATTCAATGAATTGAACAGATACTCACTGAATTGCAGACAGCAAGAAGGCTGGACTCAATAGCAGAATTATAGGCATATAATGAGTGAATCAATATGGAGTTTGCCTCCTTCAGAGAAAGGATACTGAGATCAATGTGAGTAACTGCCCCAAGACAATAGACAATGCAAGATCTAGAAATTCGGAGATGAGAGAAAATTTCAAGAGGAGGAAGTGGCATCTGGTCAGGACCTTGAAAACACATAATAAAGAGAAACTTTTCAAGCAAGGAAAACTGTCCACACAATCATTATGAGTCAGAATCTTGGAGTATCTTCAAGATGTGATAACTAGAAGAAAGAGGGAGTTTTTTTTATAACCACCTATGAGAGAGATCTAATGCCTGGCACCAAAGTGGTCCAACTCTCATGTGACAATATTCACTTATAAACTTCATTTAGGGTGTGGTAGGGGTAGATAAGAGTGGGAAAAACTGGGGCTGAAGAGATAGCAGAGTGGGTAGGGCGTTTGCCTTGCACGCAGCTGACCTGGGATCGATTCCCAGCATCCCACATGGTCCCCAGAGCTCATCCAGGGGTAATTCCTGAGTGCAAAACCAGGAGTCACCCCTGGGCATCGCAGGGTGTGACCCAAAAAGAAAAAAGAAGAAAGAGAGTGGGAAAAACAAAAATCAGACTAGAGGTGGTATAAGGACACTATATACTGGAGGGTCATGGGCAATTTGGTGGTGGTGAGGTACAATAACTTTGTACAGCAATACCATAAACTTTAACACAATTATAAATATATTATCTAATGACATTAAAACAATATTTGAAAAAATTTTAAAACACAATGCAATCAGAAAAAAGTCAGTATCAGGGGATGTCCTTATGTGTAGCCTTCAGGTAAATCACCAACACACTCACACACACGCACACACACACACACACACACACATTGTATTTCTGAAACAGAATCTATGAAGGCTGTCTTTCTCTGTCAAAAAAGAAAAACCTTTTATTGTATAATAAAAAATGTGTGAGGGAATCTTTAGTTCAATTGTTCAAATGTCATGGTGTTGTTGGGGGGACTCAACCAGAGTAGGTAAATATTGCTGTCATTTTGAGTAAAATTCAAGTCATTTTAGCAGTGTTGGTTAACAGATGTAATGCTATTCAAGAAATGCAGATCAACACTATATTCACTTATCGTCTCTATTAAGTTTTACCTGTTCTTAATTTAATGGATGTGGAGAATCCCTGTATCTATATGGAAAACAATTTCTCAAGCAGAATCTCCCTTCTTCTTTTGTTTTTCATTGCCCAACCACATAGCTTTATTTCTCTGTAAATGAAAAAGATGTGACCTTAGTGTTTATTGCTCCAGGGAAATTCGTTCTTTCATTTTTGATGAGTTAACAAGCATTAAAGGTAGTGATTAACAACCTTCTTCACTCCCATTTCCCCCAAAACAGAATTTGGGAAGGGCTTTAAATGCTTATACTCTTCATCCTTCTGTTTTAGAAAAAGAAAAAAAAACCTTCTTGAGAGAAAAACGTAGAAATGCCAGTAAAAATCCCTGCTTCCGAGACGGTGCTCCATGCTGGATAATGGGGTGAGGCAGGACAGCAGGCATAAACATAGCACATACGTGCAGCCATGGAGAGGAATGTTGAGTGGGAGTGTCAAGGTGTCAAACCACAGAAGTGAGGATTTTGACTTGGGATTGAACCTGGCTCAGCTGCATCTAAGACAAACACCTTACCCACACTTCTATCTGTCTAGTCCCTCATCATATATCAGTGAAAATGATTATATGTGTGTATACTCAAGTGCACGCACGTGGCAGTGCAAACATGCATTTGGGGGTTTTCTGTCATGTTTAGGCGAAAATTACCCCCAGTGTGTGTGGATAGTGCTTAAAAGTCTACCACCTGTTCCAATGCCCTTCCACCAACCCAAATACCCCTCTCTTTGTTCCTCCCCATTCTCTCATCTTCACCTCCAGTAACCACCCCAAACGTTTTCATGAATTTAAAAGTTTAGTCATGGTCTCTGTGTATCATCAACTGCCGCACCTAACCACCACCAATATGACTCAGAAGGTGACCCTGAATCACCTTCAGTCAACCTACTCCCCCGAAACCTGGCGCTCTCATTTTTTTTTACTTCATACCCAGGATTTGTTATCAGTTGGTATTGCTATCAGTAACCTTATTCTGGGGCATACCCCTTTCTCGCTACATATTAATAATTGGCTCTCTACTTTCCACACTAAATAATATCATCAGTCTACAAGCTCCACGCTTATATCCAAAGGACTTTCAGTTAGCATTCTTTCATTCGTAATACAAACTGACAATCAAGAATCCTCATCAAGACTTTTAGCACAACTAAAAGCCCAAATCAAGCAAAAATAAAAATCCGAATAGAAACTGATAATTTAGGGAATAAAAGAGAACTGGAAAAAAAAAAGTCCTTTATTTTTTAAAAAGAAATTTGAGAAAATATGACATCTATAAAGTGAGAAGAGTGAGTGAGCTATTTTAAAAAGGAACAAACAGAAAATAAGAAATAACTCCTGGAAATTAAAAACATATAATTATTGAAAAATAAATAAATAAACCAGATTCAAAGGAATGATGCATGATAAATGCCAGGTATCATATCAAAACATATTGGGGGCGGGAGTGATAGCACGGCGCATAGGGCATTTGCCTTGCACTCGGCTGACCTGGTTCATTTCCCAGCATCCGATAGGGTCCCCTGAGCACCGCCAGGAGTAATTCCTGAGTACAGAGCCAGGAGTAACCCCTGTGCATCGCCGGGTGTGAACAAAAAAACCAAAACGAACAAACAAACACAGTGTAAAGAGAGAAAAAAAAAATGAGATGCAGAATCTTCTTTTTAAAACTTACCAGAGATAAAAGAACTAAGAAAACTGAAGGGGAGCATAATTACATAGAAGTAGTATTTGAAAAAGTTAAGACCTTGGGGAGGAGAGAGAGTAAAAAGGTTAAGAACCCCAAGCACTGCCAGGAAAGATACCTGAGCATACACCCTAAAGTGATCCCTGAGCACAGCTGAATAATTCCCATTTGTACCAACCCCCCCCAAAAAAAACCCCAAAAAATAAAAAAACTGAGTTAAAAGGAGGTATATGAGTCTTCCAGTTAAAATGATCACTCAAGATACTGATTTAATCTTCCCCCCTCTTCCTTTCACTTTCCTTCCACCCCTCATTTTTTTCACGCATAAACACACAAATACAATAGAAGATATAAATTAAATTCTTACTTATCATAGGAGAAACTCCATAAAATTTCTCATTTGAAAAATAATATAGTTAAATCAGTGATATTTTCTCTTGTGAAAGATATTAACTGAGTAGAGGTAGGATGATAGACAAGTCATGCTAGGGGAAAAGGGAGCTCAGAGAGAGAAGGGAGCACCAAGTAAAGGGTGTTGGAAGGATCCTCCCAGGATGGGAGAAGCATGCGGAAAGTAGACTACAGACCAAACATTATTGTCACCCATTGCCTCTTTTGCAAACCACAACACCCAGTAAGAGAGAACAAAAGGGAGTGCCCTGCCACAGGGGAAGGGTTGAATGGGGAGGGTGGGAGGGATACTGGGATCACTGGTCGTGGGAAATGGGCACTGGTGGAGGGATGGGTACTTGATCATTGTATAACTGAAACCCGAGCACAAAAATTTGTAAGTCTACAACTGTACCTCACGGTGTCTCACTAATAAAAATTTTAAAAAAATTTAAAAAAAGATATTTTGGGCTGGAGCGATAGCACAGCAGGTAATGTGTTTGCCTTGCATGCGGCTGACCCAGGACGACCCGGGTTCGATTCCTCCACCCCTCTCAGAGAGCCTGGCAAGCTACTGAGAGTATCCCGCCCGCATGACAAAGCCTGGCAAGCTACCAGTGTTATTCAATATGCCAAAAACAGTAACAAGTCTCACAATAGAGACATTACTGGTGCCCATTCGAGCTAATCGATGAACAACGGGGTGACAGTGCTACAGTGCTAAAAGATATTTTATTCTATTATAAGCAATGTTTAAATTGTACATCTATTTAACTTTTATTTTTTGATGAAAAAATATTTTAATGTGTTATAGAATAAGTACTTGCTAAGACAAATAGGTTTTCCTTGTCCACTTACAGTTTTAATCAACTAAGAATCCTCTCTTTCCCAGATTCTTGATCCTCCCTGATTTTTATTCTTTACTTCTCTGTACAGGTCCAAGGATCTCCCCCTGTCAGACATCTGATCTCAGCAGACAATTCAAAACATAGTCACTAAACTTCAGTCTTTGAAAATATTTGAAAACACTAATATCAAGATCTTCAATATGGAAATAGCAAGCTCTCTTTATTGGCATCCTTAGCATGACATTGGTTGTGTATGTTAAGATTGCCCCCAAAGCACTTTTATTAAAATTAGGGAAACAGACAGGGAGGTGACAATTAACATTATTGATCATTTGTCGATGATCAAGGTTTTTACTGTCACACTTTGAAAGTGTATAATTTTCCTCAAATTGAACTCAAACCCATTCACTCTTTTTTCAAGTTTACATCTCTTCCTTTTCCTCAGGAGAAACTCCATTGCTTTTGTGAATGGCTTAATAAAAAATATACCTGCTATTGTCACAATGCCCTGTTTAAGTCTTTGCACAACCTTTGAGGTGATAGCAATAGAATAATACCATTTTGAGCCTGTATTACGCTCACATATTTATAATTCAATTTGTCTAACATCCCAAGACATCAAATATTGTTATTCCCATTTTCACAAGGCAAAAAGACCAAGGGATTCTGTCAATATTCAGATTGATGTCTACTAAGCATCATGTTCTTTTCATTGTATCATGATGCCTCATTGTCTGTACACTTAATTATTAGTAAATTAATTTTTTTTCACCAGGAGTAAAAGGGAGTAAGTTTTTGAGGCAGTGTTATGTTTGGCTCTAATGATTTGCATAGTAAGAAGGTGACCCTTATATTGTTCCCAGTGTTCCATGGGATTAAAGTGCAGTGATGTGAGAACTTAGAAATCTCCAGAATGAACAAGCAGCTGAGAGACCTGCAGACCAACAATTCATGAGCTACTGGCACCACTTGCTTTCTCTGCATAATAATATAAATGTTCACACCTTATAAACCTAGGAGGGAGAAAAGCAGGGGGAAAAATCTATGACACATTCAAGATATATTTCATTTATTTAAAAAATATATAAACCCTTCAAAACCACCACTCAAAAATCCCATCAGCATAAAACACAATTAAAATGGAGTTTCCCAAAACAAAAATGAAGTTGCCTAATGGACATGAAAACCTCCTAGTGCCCACTTAGCAATCACTGCATCAACTGCCCCAAAGACATTACAGGGTATCTGCTTTGTATTCAAGATAGAGTCCCTCATCTTCACTATTTTAACTGGTTTTTCTTACCATTCTTGTTCTTTGAGAACTGCTGAGATTAATAAGTTTGAGAGTGATTTTCCAGGTCATCAGAGTCCCACAACATTTGGTAAAATAAGCTCAAGAAAATGTTTCAATAGATAAATCTCTAGTTTATAACAATTAACCCCAACTGGTCCTCACTGTTTTGGCAAAAGAAATAATTTTGTAGTTATAGTGGGAATATTTTTTAAAAAATACTTCAAGTTCTAATGATTTGTTGGTATTCAAGTTTCTAGACAGTTTGAAGGAGAAAACAGATATTCATCTGTCAACTGGTTTTTAATTAATTTATAATATCCTAAATTTTATTATCTAAAGCCAGAGAGAGAAGGGCAAATACAGGATGATCCCATTTATCCGTGGTAAATAAACAAATCAAGGACGTGGATAATATCAATAATAAACCTTTGAATTACAAACCTGGGGGTGCTGTTCTCTTGGGAGAGAGGTGGGCACATGGGGAAGATGACTGTAAGTGACAAAGAAACATAGGTGGAGTGTCTGGAGCACATGAGTGGTGATTAGGGAGGTAACAGTATGCAGTAAAATTCTCACTGTCTATCAACAAATAGTGGGAAGGGCTTGGGGAGAGGAAGGAAGATCAGACCAGAGATGACATAGGGACTGGAGTTTGAGGGTCCTAGCCGCTTCAGTGATGGGATGTATGTCACTGTCACTGTCCTCCTGTTGCTCATCGATTTGCTCAAGGGGGCCTAGTAACTACTGTGTTTGTCATATCGAATACATCACAAGTAGCTTGATCGGATGTATAGTAACTTTAGATGTCAGTATTATAAACTTAAACACTATTGCAACACTGCAACACTATTACCCAAACTATTTATAAATATTTGTCACTTAATTTTTCAACAAAACTAAGGTTACCAGCGTAGTAACCTTGAAACGACTTTTTTTTTTCTTTTTGGGTCACACCTGGCAGATGCACAGGGGTTACTCCTGGGTCTGCATTCAGGAATTACTCTTGGCCGTGCTCAGAGGACCATATGGGATGCTGGGAATTGAACCCAGGTCGGACGCATGCAAGGCAAATGCCCTACCCACTGTGGTATTGCTCTAGCCCTGAAACTACTTTCTTGAACTTCTTTCTCTTCCTATGTCACAGTGCATCTATTATACAATTTCTACAATTTTCCCGGTAATTCTTTGTTTTTGGAAAAGGGTGAGTCACAAAGGTTGTGCTCAGGTCTGACTAATTGTTCTCTGCTAAGGGATCACCCATGGCAGTGCTTAGGAGACCATTTGCAGTGCTGAGGATCAAACTGTGGTGTGATCAGTTGCACACAAGACAAGTGCATTAGCCTCTATACTATCTCGCCATCACTTATTATTTTTATAAAATTGCATTTTAAAGACATTGTATATCTGTTGATTTGATGTATTTATATATTATAGTATAATTGCTAGTGCAGCAATAATTAGCATCTTCAATCCAGCTCATTAGTATTTCTTTTTAGTAGTTGGGATTATTAAAATTTAGTCTGAGCAATTTTGATTATTATAAACAATGATTCTTTCTATATTTAGTATACCATGAGTTAAAACGCTAGGACTTATTTATAAGCTTAAAAAAACCAACGCTTTTCTTACTCTCTGAAAATTTACTCTATAGTTTTGCTTTCTTGAATTCCACAAATAAGTGTTATCTCTCTCTCTGAGGTATTTCACCTCATACAATATCCTTAGGTCCATTTGTATTGGTAAAATGCAGGGTATCCATTTATATGACTGGATAATACTTCATTTTATATAGATTTCTAGAGATAGACATAGATACTTCTAAAACATCATCATCAGTTTAATGGCATTTAGGTTGTTTTTAGTATAGTGAATTATGATGCAGTGAACAAATGGATACATATATCTCTTTGATAACTGTTTTCATTTCCATTAAAGTAAAAGTAAAGTAAAGGCCCTCCCGTTGATCATCGATTTGCTCAAGCAGGCCCAGTAACGTCTCCATTGGAGACTTTGTTGTTACTGTGTTTGGCATATCGAATACATCATGGGGAGCTTGCCAGGCTCTGCCATGCAGGCGAGATACTCTCGGTAGCTTGCCGGGCTCTCCGAGAGGGGCAGAGGAATCGAACTCGGGTCGGCCATGTTGGCTGGGTGCAAGGCAAACGCCCTACCACTGTGCTATCGCTCCAGCCCATTATACATTTCCATTATACACACAATATTTTCATTTCTATTATATCCCTTGGGACAGGAGAGACAGTACAGTGGGTGGGAAATTAGTTGCCTTGCACATGGCCCACCCTGGTCTATCATTGGCATTGCAGATGATCCTCTGAGCACTGCCAGGAGTTAATTCTAGAGTACAGAACAAGGAGTAGTCCCTGGGCATTGCTAGATGTGGTCTCCAAATACACTAACATGAAAGGAGTGGGCATCCTTCATCCTTGTGTTGTTTCTCATCTGGAAAAAAATTTCTAAAATTCAGGTCCAGGAATGTGGTTCAGCATTAGAATATGTGATTTCTTTACTTAAATTTAATGTTTGCTACTAAAAAACTATTTTTTTTGCTATTTTAGTTGTTTTTTTAAAAATATAGTACTTTTTTGTGTGAAGTTTGTTCTTTCTACGTCAAAACTGGTAACTGATTTTACAGTAGGTAGTTCTTTGGTCAAGGAAAATAAAGCAGCACCTTTGTTGACAATTATCAGTGGTCAGTGAGAGATTAAAAAAAAATGATGTTGAAATGCTTAAAGAACAAAAACTAAAAATAAAAAATAAAAAAATAAAAAAATAAAAAAAAATAAAAAAAAAAAGAACAAAAACTAATTTAGTATGTCTAGTATGAGTATGAGTTCCATAAATATTTATTTTAAACTGCTGATTCGTGTGTCACTGGTCAAGTCCTAGCACTGGTATTGGCAACTTTACCTAAATTGTCTCTGTGCTTTAAAATATGCAGTGAGAGATCGTATTGTTTTCCAAAGTAAAAAACCACTCCATCTACTGACTCACCTTTTAAAGTTCAACAAAACTTTGTTGTTCATTTCTTTTCCCAGATTCTATCTATAAGCCTAGAATTACATTAGTTATTTTTTATCAGTTTCTACTGATTCATTATGACTTTATAATCATTACATTGTCAAAAATTAAAGTATGGGTACTGATTATGCATACCAACTTTACTTATTTTATTTTTTCTGTGTGCATATAATGTATATCTTGAACCTCAAAGGAAGATCTTATATATCCTTTTTGAAATTTATCGTATGTATTTCTTTTGTTTATTTAATTTTTGAACCGGGGTAACTTTTGCTTACAAAATCATAAATATTTTTATGTTTAAGGAGCACAATGATAATGTATCACCCACACCACAAAAGCACCCACCAATAGCCCCTCACCAGAGTCCTTCACCAACCACTGCGAACTTTTGTCCCACTTCCTTCACTTCCCTTGAGGTAAAATCAATTCTGTCATCAGTGCTTGTTTTCTGTATACACTGTCTCTTGTTATAATTCTTCATATACCACATATGCGTGAAATCATCGGGTACTTGTGTTTCTCCTTCTAATTTATATTGCTAATCCTACTATCCCAACAGTTTATCCGTGTTGTTAGAAAAAAAGGCAAGATTTCTTTTACACCTTCCCACCACCATATTTCAAATGTTTCCACCTCAACCCCCAAACCCTGCCCCCAAAGAAGAACCTAAATAACTTATTTTGTATTGCTTGTTATAAATAGCACTGCAGTAGCACTATCCTACCGCTGTTCATCAATTTGCTCGAGCGGGCACCCGTAACGTCTCTCTATTGTGAGACATGTTGTTACTGTGTTTGGCATATCGAATATGCCACGGGGAGCTTGCCAGGCTCTGACGTGTGGGCGGGATACTCTTGGTAGCTTGCCGGGCTCTCCGAGAGGGACAGAGGAATCAAACCCAGGTCGGCCGTGCGCAAGACAAACACCCTACCCACTATGCTATCACTCCAGCCCTATTATAAATAATCCACATAAAAATCATCCCAAAGAGTTGCCATAGAGGAAAGTGTGTGGAGGTTGTTGTATTTCACCCTGGAACCATCAAGCCCTTATATAAGAGATTATTAACATGTTGTTAAAGGTTGAGCCTTATGTACTAACATGTTGTTAAAGGTTGAGCCTTATGTGTTAATATATCTATCTATATATATATTATATATATTTTTTGCCGAGATTGGTTGCCTTCTACTTTACACCCCATCAAATGTGGTGTGTTACTCTTGGTACATCAGTGGTGTAGAATATGAGAGGTTGATCCAGGAATTCTAGCTTTTTAAATACGGTGATACAGCTGAGATTAATTTATTTTTTTTAAACTGGATGCCTGCACGGCAAAGCCTGCCAGGCAAAGCCTGGCAAGCTACCCGTGATGTATTCGATATGCCAAACACAGTAACAACAAGTCTCAAAATGGAGACGGTACTGGGCCCACTTGAGCAAATCGATGAACAATGGGAGGACAGTGACAGTGACAGGATGTAACTTTGGGGTTCCGAGGCATCTCTGCTGCAGATTGCTCTCGAGTTGCTCTCTTCCATGAGATTTATTTGTGTCTCTAGATCATGGCCATTAATGAGCATGTACGGCACCAGAAGCAGTTCATGTGTGTGACTACCAGGCTACTGGAAGCACAGGGAGATGGGGGGAGCCTGGAAATTTCAATCACAAGTCCCGCATACCTGGGTTTTTCAGCAGATTCACTCATGGAAGAGACTCATCTGGGCCTGTGGAGATCATCCATGAGTGTGGTGGCAATTGAGTTCTGGAGATGTTTGGCTGCCAGGGCTCTATTGGAGTGGGTGGGGTATGGGGGATTCACCTGTCCCCCTTTGGGTTGCCCCAGATCAGACAACCTGGCAAAGGGTATGAGGGCATCTCTGCAGCATGTTTCTCTCATGTTGCTCTATTTCAAGAGATTTATTTGTGAGTCTCACTTTCCAATTCTTTTAGATCAATGCCTAGGAATAATGCTGCTGATTTATATGAATTTTCCATTTTTTATTTTAAAAGCAATCTCCGTGTAGTTTTTTTCCATAAAGATGGTACCAATTTATGTAGGCAACCATATATGGAGCTGGAGATTGAACCCAGGCTGGCTGCAAGCAATGAAAGTGCCTTCCCTGCTGTACTATCTCTCTAGATTCTAGGAATTTTTTAATAGAGCATCCTTTGCAACTCTTCCAATATTTTTAAAAGGCCATTATTACTGGTACGGATGATATTTGTTGTCATTGGGGACTGTAATTCCCTTACGGCAATGATAATAGATTTTTTCTTCAGAAAACTTTGGGCCATCTGTGTGTATTTGGGGGAAAGTTTCTTTTCAGCTTGTCCAAAAAAATTTTTTTTGTCACTGAGCTTTGAGAGTTCTTTGTATAACTTTAATATTAGTCCTCCGTCAGATGTTTATTTATTTTTATTTATTTATTCATTTTTATGTTAGAAGTACTGCTATTTATTCAGCCACTGATTAGCTGATTGAATTGGGCATGAACTCTACCTTACTTTATTTTTTTTTCACTTTTTATAATTTTACTTATTGAATCACCGTGAGAGCAGTTACAAAGCTTTTGGGTCTAAGTCTCAGTCATACAATGAAACACCCGTACCTTCACCAGTGCCCATTCTCCACCCCCAACAACCCCAGTATACCATCCCACACCCTCCCCCTACCTATGGGGCAGTTGATTTCCACATTGCTCTCTCTCTACTTTCACCACATTCAATATTTTGACACCAGACCCACCATTATTATTTGAGATTTTACTCCAACGCTCAGATCTGCTGAAAAGGCAACAGTAGACAATTTGTTTTCTATTGCTGGTCATGAATAACATATGATATCGCATGGCTGCAGTAGTGGCCACGTGGTTTTGAAATTCTGAAATTTTAACACTTAAATCTGGAGGGATTTCTGCCAAAAGCTGCTGGGTTCTGAGATTTGTTCCTGAGTCTCTGGGATCATGGCCGTTGAGCAGCTTGATCAGGAGCCAGAAAGGTCATTCATGAGCAGTGACTCAGGGTCTCGTTGGGACAGGGAGGAAAGGGCCGGTTCCACCCCCATCCCGTGAGGCCCCATGTGTCTCATCACTGAGGGCCCAAACCTGACTGTCCAGTGGCTTCTGGAGGATAGTGGCCACCAAGCCACCTATGGATACAGGTGGAGGGACAACACCCTTTCCCCCCTAGGGTGGCCTGGTGACAGTAATCTACTGCAGGGTCTGGAAGCATTTCTGGCAAAAGTCACTGGGTTCCGAGATTTGTTTCTGAGTCTCTGAGATCATGGCCGTTAAGCAGCTTGATCAGGAGACAGAGAGGCCGTTCGTGGGCAGTGACTCGGGGTCTCATTTGGATGGGGAGGAAAGGGCTGGATCCACCCCCATACCATGAGGCCCTGGATGTCTCGTCACTGCGGGCCCAGACTGTCCAGTGGCCTCTGGAGGATAGTGGCCACCGGGATGCCAGGGGGAATAGGTCTAGGCATGAAACCTATTCCCACCTGGGTTGGCCCAGTGCCGGTAACTTACTGCAGTGACAAGACACATTTCTGCTAAAAGCTGCTGGGTTTCGAGATTTGTTTCTGAGACTCTGGGATCATGGCCATTAAACAGCTTGATCAGGAGCCAGAGAGCCCGTTCATGGGCATCGACATGGGGTCTCATTGGGATGGGGAGGAAAGGGCTGGCTCCATCACCATCCCGTGAGGCCCCACGTGTCTTGTCACTGCGGGCCCAAACCTGACTGTCCAATGGCCTACGAGTTGACAGTCACTGAGCCACCAAGGGGGAGCAGGCAGAGGGACAGTACCCTTTCCCCCCTGGGGTGGCCCAGCAACTGTAGTCTACTGCGGGGCCCAGACGCATTTCTGCCAAAAGCTGCTGGGTTTCGAGATTTGTTTCTGAGTTTCTGTGAACATGGTCATTATGTGCCTTGATCAGGAGCCAGAGAGACCGTTTGTAGGCAGCGACTCGGGGTCTCACTAGGATGGGGTGGAACGGGCTGGTTCCACCCCATCTGGTGAGGCCCTGCGTGTCTCATCACTGCAAGCCCAAACCTGACTTTCCAGTGGCCTCTGGAGGATGGCGGTCACCAGGCCGCCAAGGGGAACAGGCCAAGGCACGAAACCTATTCCCACCTGGAGTGACTCAGCCCCAGTAACCTACTGCAGGAACAGGACGCATTTCTGCCAAAAGTCTTTGGGTTCCGAGATTCATTTCTGAGTCTCTGGAATCATGGCCATCAAGCAGTTCAATCAGGAACCAGAGAGGCCATGCCTCCAATTATATAGCTGAGCCAGAGGTGGTTTGTGGTTGTGTCTCCCACATACCTAACTTTTGGCCGTTTAATTTCTTGGTAAACTTTGCCCCAAGTTTTTGGGGTCTGGCCAAAGCACAGCAGCATTTTTGGGGTATCTGGAAGTCTGAAGGCACCATCAGGCTGCTGATGTACTCACCCCACAGGTACAGATGACCTGCAGGCGGCACCATACCCCCTCTGTCAGATGTTTAATGTGTTAATTTTTTTTTGCAACTCAATGAAGTGCTCTTTTCTTTTAGTGAATATTCTTTGTGCAAAGCTTTTAAGTTTAATGTTGTTCATCCGTTTATTTTTCTTAACAAAACTTCTATTGGAAATGATGATTTTGGACACGACTGAGTGTTAAAGCAGGTAAAGGAATATACCTGAAAACCCTTCAGTATCTGTATTACAAACCATAAGTCCTAAAAGGAAAGAGAGAGGAAGAGAGGAGAAGGAGGAGGAGAGGCAGATGGGGAGTGAGGGAAACTGGGGACATTGGTAGTGGGAAATGTACACTGGTGAAGGGATGGGTGTTGAAATTTTATATGACTAAAATCCGATCATGAACAACTTTGTAACCGTGTATCTCACTGTGACTCAATTAAAATAAATATTTTAAAAAATCTTTTATAATCATCTTGATTTTAAGCACTATATATGCTTTTTCTGCTTGAAAACCTTCATCAGAAAACCTCCAGAACCAGCCACCACCATGCTGAGACCATTCTCCACACACATGAAGGTACTGGCAGAAGAACAAAGTCATTTGGGTCCTGGGGCTGAGATCTCCAAGCCTGCTTGGATCGGGGCTGAGTATCCTCCACCCAAATCCTCCATCTTCCAGTAGGCAAGGATCACACCCACTAACTGCCCCCTGGTGCCGTGTAATCCCATCAAGGGCCAAGACCCAGAGATTATAAAACCCAGCTCCCGGAAGCATGCAGACGCATTCGGGGCCGCGCGACATCTTACTTTGGACAACTTGGCAGGCTACCGAATGTAACCTATCCACACGGCAGAGTCTGGCAAACTCCCCGTGCTGTACTCAATATGCAAATACCAGTAACAATGATGGGTCTCATTCTCCTAATACTGAAAGAGCCTTGAATATGGCACTTTTGAAAATCTCAGGGTTAGGGTGAAGGAGACATTACTGGTGCCTGCTCAAGGCAATTGACGAACAACAGGATGATCGTGATTGTGATATGCTTTTTAATTTTGTATTTTACAAAAATTATATCATAGTTTTTATTTATTCACATAATTATTCAATAAAAAAGCAGTATACTTAGATTTATACTCAGCCAGAATCCTGTAGGTCTGAAAAAGAAAGACTTGCACATAGGCCTGGTGTTAGGTAGTTTCCTATTGCTCCTGGAAGACATTACCACAAACAGTAGCTTAATATAAAACAAATATATTACCTTATAATTATCGAGGTCAAAAAGCCAACAAGTGTCCCAGTGAGGCTTAAATAAAAGGCATTTTCAAGGGTACATTCTTTCTGCTGACTAGGGAAGGAGCAGTTTTTATGCCTTTTCCAATTACTATAGGCCAATTGCTTTCCTTGGCTCATAGTTCCTGAGTTTGTTGACTTTTAGTTTCAAAGTCAGCAAGTGGCTGGTCAAGTTATGATGGCATATCCTGGACTTGAGTCTATTGCTTCCTTTCCTATTTGAAGAACCTCGTGATGAAAGCAGGTCTTGAACAACCTTGGATAACCTCCTATAAAGTCAAATGACTCACAACCTTATTTCATGTGTAACTTTAATTTCCCCTTACCATTTATTGGCACCTTGCCATTTATTGACACACCCAGTTGACAAATTTGGGGTTCTGCCACCATAAGCACCAGTAATAATAGTTCCTTGAAGGTATTAGACTTTTCAGATTGTCGTGCATGGTTCTTTTTTGAAATTTTATTTTAGGCAACAGGATTGACAATATTGATAATGGCAAGGATTCTCACATAAAACTTTCCAACATCACATCTTCTACCAGAGTGTCAGCTTCCCTTCACCATTGTCCCCCAGTGCACCACCCCTTCACCCCATCTGATTTATCATCCACTAACCCCTAAAGTGGTACATTTCCTACACAAGTTCAGCTTTCAGCTGCCTTTGGGCATTTGCTGTTTTCTTGCTCAAGCGGGCCCAGTAACGTCTCCATTGGAGACTTTGTTGTTACTGTGTCTGACATATCTAATACGTCACGGGGAGCTTGCCAGGCTCTGCTGTGCGGGCGAGATACTCTCCGTAGCTTGCCGGGCTCTCCGAGAGGGGCGGAGGAATCGAACTTGGGTCGGCCATGTTGGCTGCGTGCAAGGCAAATGCCCTACCGCTGTGCTATTGCTCCAGCCCCTGCTGTTCGAGCTGTTTTCTTACTGTTTCTTAATATCCCACCTACAAGCGTGAACTTTCTGTATCTGTCCCTCTTTCTGAGACACGTTAACTTCATTCAACATGATGCTCTTCAGATCCACCGAAGCAGCAGAAAATTGCATGATTTTTTTAATTTCTTGTACCTGAGTAGTATTCCACGGCGTACATGTACCATAGTTTATTTATCCAGTTCTTAGACACTTGGATTGTTTCCAGATTTGGCTATTTTGAAAATTGCTGCAGTGAACATAAACATGCAAATATCACTTTTGAAAAGAGTTTCGGGGTTCTTGGAGTAGATGTCAAGAAATTGGATTACTAGATCATATGAAAGATCAAGTACTACTTTATTTTTTATTTGGGGGGCCATGGGCTGGAGTGATAGCACAGCGGTAGGGCGTCTGCCTTACAAGCGGCCAACATGGCCGACCTGAGTTCATTCCTCCGCCCCTCTCAGAGAGGCCGGCAAGCTACCGGGAGTATCTCGCCTGCACGGCAGAGCCTGGCAACCTGCCCGCGACGTATTCGATATGCCAAACACAGTAACCACAGGTCTCATGATGGAGAGGTTACTGGGCCCGCTCGAGCACATCGATGAACAACGGGAGGACTGCGATCCCTTTGGGGACCATATACAGTGGCCTCTCAGGGTTTATAGCTGGCTCTGTGCTCAGGGATCTTTCCAGATAGCATTTGGGTCACCAGATGGGGTTCTGGGGATCAAACGCACTTCAACCATGTGCAAGCAAGCACTTTATTCACTGTACTATCTCTTCATTCCCAACCCCCAGTATTTTGATAAATGCCATATTGTTTTTCAAAAAGGTTGAACCAGTGGACCTTCTTACTAGCGGTAGTAGAGGCTTCCATATTCACCACATCCTTGCCATCATTGGTTGTTTTTACTCTTTCTTATGTATGCAGTCTCACTGTTATTTGATAAGAGCTCATTGATGTTTTGATCTGCATTTCCCTGACGATAAGTCATTCAGAGTACTTTTTGTAAATATTTTGGCCGTTTATATATCTTAAAGGAAGTTCCTGTTTGTCTCTTTTCCTCGGATTTTGATGAGGTTGTTTTTTCTCCCTTTTGTTAAATGATTCCTATATACTTGATCTTCTGGGACACAATAGTACATGATATATTTTTTAAAAATTTCTGTCTCTTCTATTGTATTACTTGCATATAGAAAAGATACAGGTTTCTGTACAATAATTTTGCACTTAATTGTACAAGTCTGTTCCTAGGTGTTTCTTGTAGAATCTTTAGGGTTTTGTAGGCATAATATCATGACATATGCAAAAAAATGAGAGTTCAACTCCTTCATTTCCAAACTGTAGCACTGTAGCACTGTCCTCCCATTGTTCATTGATTTGTTCTAGCGGGCCCAGTAATGTCTCCATTGTGACACTTGTCGCTACTGTATTTGGCATATTGAATATGTCACAGGTAGCTTGGCAGGCTTTGCAATGCGGGTGAGATACTCTCGGTAGCTTGCCGGGCTCTCTGAGAGGGGCAGAGTAATCGAACCCAGCTCGGCCAGGCCAGCTGCACACAAGGCAAATGTCCTACCACTGTCCTATCGCTCCAGCCTATCTGCCCTTAATATTTCTTTCTTGCCTAAAAAGACTTTAAAGGTATCCAGATAGGAAAGGAAGAACTCAAGCTCCCACTATTCGCAGATGATATGATACTATATCTCGAGAATCCTAAATCATCTACCAAGAAACTTCTAGAAACAATAGACTTGTACAGTAAAGTTGCAGGATATAAAAATCAATGCCCAAAAATCCATTGCTTTCCTATATGCAAACAATGAGAGTAAAGTGACACTCCATTCCATTCCTTTGGGCTTTTTGCTGTATTGAGGATGGCACAGGAAAGTTTCAGGCAAGCACTGACACCGAGGTCTTCTCTAGGGCTGAGTTTTTGGTTGGGGCTTCAGGCTGGGATCCTGGAATCCTTTCTGGCTTCAGGCGGGAACTCACTTGAGCAATTTACAGTGCATGCTTTCATATGTTGACTCAACTGAAGCTCATGCATCCCAATGTTCTACAAAAGGTAGAGTATGTTATACCTATGTTAGAGATAAAGATTCTGAAGTTTAGAGGGTATGAAGGCTCCCTAAAGGTAGGAGTAACTAAGAAGAACATAGGATCAGAGACCAGGTGTTTTATTTGTGAGTGGTCTTTATCGTTTTAACCAGCTAGGATCCACCCGATAGCTCGTTATCGAATATTTACCCTGTTGGTCATAATAGTATCATGAAAGACATTGTGAGGTATACATCTCTTTGTGTCACACTTTGTGTGCTCTTAATGGGGAAATTTATTAAATAAAGGAAATCAAGTTTAATTTTTCAATATGTCCCTAGAGGACTTAATGCAGCATTCTTGTGGCTATCACTCTTGATTTTATTGACTGATGATTTTGAAGGACATGAAAACTAGAAGGTCAGTCTCAGATGTTGTTAGAGCTGATGACCAACTTAGGGGATGGTATATACTGCAATGCATCTTTTATGCGTTCAGAGGAGAGTCTCTTCAAAATTGCACAAAGTTGCTAGAAGCCGAATTTTCCTTATTATATTTATCAGATGGAATCAAGGCATAACTATTGCAGGGAGCTTAAAATCATTAAGGTTTCCATCTATTATCTTTCCGCAGAAATTCTCTTTCCTCTCTAGTTCTCTGTGCCACTGTTTTTCTGCCTGTCAACTTGTTGATGCCAATTTTAATTCCCTTCTGCCTCTTAAAAGACTTCCCTTCCTTGGCTTTCTTTCGGTATTATTTCTTCCAACCTATCCCAGAAACCTTCAGCCTATTTAATAAGCTCCTCCTTGGAGACACATACTTAAAGTGCTTTTCTTTTCTCATCAAGCAAAGAGACCAGATTGCATTCACAGCGAGCAAAATTGTGTGCTCAAGAGCCCCAGATAGGAAGACACGAGCAGCTGCGACAGCCGCAGCAGCGACATTATTGTTCTTGCATATTGAGGACACCAGGCTAGGTGGGTTGTGTCATTGCCATTCTCTGCAGCATTTTCCACCATGGAGAAGTATTGAACCCCTCCCAGATTCTTTCATTTCCATCAAGAGTCTGGCTGAAATTTTCCTCTTGTAGTTTGTGTTTTGTGTTTCTTTTTGGATATTTTCTTCCTTCCTGTGCAAACCCCCTTCAAGAGTTTCTGTCAAGGTGACATCCTCTTGCTTTTTATTCTTTTCCTCTCCAGGATCTTGTCCCTTCTCATGGTTTCTCTTTCTTCTGGTCCTGACCATATATATGACTCCTTCAAATCTCACACTTTTTACTTAGGTATGATTCTTAACACACTTAGGATGTAAAACATCACCAGCCTTCTGTGTTTCCTTTTCCTGAATTTGATCTCTTAAGAGTTTTTTCAGAGCTATTTATTTAACATTTTTACTTCCTCTCTTTCCTCTCTGCCTATAATATTTTTTCCTAAATATCATAGCTATTACTTCCTCATCTACATCCATGATGTCTACAGCATTCCATCATTTCCCCTGCCATCATCCTAACTCAAAAAACTTATTATATGCTGTATGATTGCAATAATCTAACTCAGTGATTTTCAACCCTGGTCACACGTTATAATCACCTAAGGGAGCTTCAAAAATTTGTCTTATGTCTGGTCCCAATCTTAGAGATTCACATTAAATTGGGCTGTGGTAGGGTTCCTGATAATGGCATTTAAAAGAAAAAAAAACTCCCCCAGGTGATTCTCATGTGCAGCAACTGAATCACCAACTGAATTTCATTCACGCTATCCCTATACTTAAACCATTTCACATATTATATTATGATGCCATAGTATTCTTTATTACAAGCGTTACTCCATTAAAACCTACGGGAAAATCTTCGAATGATTCAGTTTAATTTTTACCACCCCTCAACTTACCCCAATACACCCTATTTGATGAATTCAGGATGCCATGGTACATTATCTTCTAAACCTACATTAAAGTTCCCTGTCTTCAAGCATTGTTCCTTAAAGAGCAACTAAAGCTATGTTCAACATTTCTATATATTTTGTCCATAGCAACAGCCTTTCTTTATTTTTCACTTACAACATTTCTCCCTAAAATCCAAGTTATTTACAATTTATGCCAGATTCTATATTATTTTCACCAGAGTCTAGTAGTTGAAAGATTAGGCTCTTCCAGGGCCCAAATTCTAGTTTCATTGTTGAAATATGATTTTAGATTGCTATGGAGTCTCTCTTAATTATATTTCTGCACCTGTTACATGATGATATTTAGTTCTCAATGTTGTCTGAGGATGAGACCCAATGAAATCTTGTATGGGAAACATCTCACATAAGGACTAGATAAATGTGAGCTATTTTGAATTTTTATTATCGTTGTGTGGGTTCTATGCCTCACACCACAAATAGATTGCAAAACTTTTGTGTGAAAGACAAGAATCTTGAAAATCTCTTATATTTACAGAGTCAAGTATTTTTCCTTGAACAAAAAATGTTCAACATGCTAATTTAATAAGTAGCTTTATAAATAAGTATAATTATATCAGATGCCATCTAAATGGGCTGAGGTGATAGCACAGTGGGTAGGGTATTTGCCTTGCATGCGGCCGACCTGGGTTCGATTCCTCTGTCCCTCTCGGAGAACCCGGCAAGCTACCGAGAGTATGCCTCCTGCACAGCAGAGCCCGGCAAGCTCCCCGTGGCATATTCGATATGCCAAAAACAGTAACAAGTCTCACAATGGAGATGTTACTGGTGCCCACTCGAGCAAATCCATGAACAAAGGGAGGACAGTGTTACAGTGCAATCTAATCTAAATAGCAGTGACTAATCTAATCTAATCTAAATAGCAATGACCTAACCCCTTGGGGGAGGCTGAACTATATGTAACATTCTGATGAAAATCTGAACTTTTTGTAGCATAGTTTTAGAAAGAAATGAAAACTAGACGAATTAAAAGTCTTTACAATTCCCTTTGTATAGTTTTAATATCATTCTTGGAGCCCTCAAATATCCAGTGGTTCCACTGTTTTTTCTTTCATTCCTCAAAAAAAAAAACTGTTCATCTAATCCTATTAAATTTGGACCAGAAACATGAGGTAGAATTAATTCTTTAAGAACAATTTCCTGATTTTTATTCATTCCTTGTCCAAGATAATGTTGGCAGTGTTGTGATGTAGTTCTTGTTTGAATAAATCTACACTCAAATTCTGTCTGTACAGTGGGATTACATAAGAAATACTTAAGGTTTGACCTCCATTATTCCTGAGATCCACATGCCAGCTTCTTACATCACAAAGTGTTAAGTCATAGAGTAAAGTGTAAGATGATTCTGCTTTCCAGAGTATTCTTTTAGGATTTTCTCTTCTTTTTTTGTAAACTGTCTTCTCTTAATCTTTACCAGAGGAGCTAATGTTGAAAGGCTAATCCAGAATCAATTTGCATTTCAAGTAAACAAGTATTATAATAATTGACAGGAAAATTCTGCTTAAATGCCATGAGCAATCAAACCTCTCTAAACACACACACACAGACTTACAGACACACACATATACACACACACACAAACATACACAAACACACATGTTGACCACAAATTCACATCTCGAAGCCATAACTGCAATGGACTGTGTTTGGACATAGAGCATGTAAGAAGGTGATTCATGTTAAATGAGATTATAAAGGGAGGGCCCTAATTTGATATGACCCTGGGAGAGACCTAGAGCTCTTTCATACACACAGAAAAAAAAAAGCATGCAAGAGCATAAAAGGTAGGCAACTGTCCAGAAGTCGGAAGAGAGAAGTCAACAGAAACTCATCATACATACAACTCTTTGATCTTGGACTTTCACAACACCCACAACTGTCAGAAATTAAGTTTCCTTTGTATAAACTACACATTCTGAGGAATTTGGTTACAGTAATCCTAGTATAGTAATATACGTGCTCACACTGATGTCAATGCATGTACGGTCATGGTCACGGTCCTCCCGTTGTTCATCGATTTGCTCAAGCGGGCCCAGTAATGTCTCCACCATGAGACTAGTTGTTACTGTGTTTGGCATATTGAATACATCACGGGTAGCTTGCCAGGCTCTGCCGTGCAGGCGAGATACTCTCCGTAGCTTGCTGGGCTCTCCGAGAGGGGCGGAGGAATTGAACTCGGGTTGGCCATGTTGGCTGTGTGCAAGGCAAACGCCCTACCGCTGTGCTATCACATGTACAACAATTTAAAAACATTTAAACCTTGTTTTCTGGGAGGAAAATAATAAAGGCTGCCTAATAATGGAAGCAAAGGAATAAGGAAACCTCTGAGAGCCTTCTCCTTCTCTCCTTAGCCTTCTTGACTCATGCCCCTAAGATTTTTACCATCAGCGTCCGTAAGCTTTAACAAGCCCACATATAAAATTTACCTCTTAAAATGAGTGGAATGCATAACCCTGGGGAAAGTTCTGAATCACTGAATTTCTCTAGACGAACCATTGTTAACTCTAGAATTACTGACTTCTTCTTGGTTTTTGAGTGACTTTTGAATTTTAAAACATTTCCAAATATGCACGGTTTCCATGCCATCTTAAACATTATATGAAACTTTTTGCAACTTTTATTGACTTGGAATCATTATTGTGCAATGCTTAAAGAAAATTCTAGATACATACAGAGGCAGATTTGAAATTTTAATAACAACCCCTCACATATCAGGGATTGCTTTAATCCATTTACACATATTCACCTTTAAATCTCATTACCCACAGATCTAAGGTAGATGCCACTAATTATCTTCTTTATGCAAATATAGAAACGGAAACACAGGAAGATTCTGTGAAGTAGTAAAGGAAGAATCTGGCTTTTGAAATCGGGCTGAGATGGCTCCAGAGCCTCAGCATTATAACTACTTCACTGAGTTGTGACACTCACAAGGGTGTTGTAGGATAACATCGATTCATCCTTTCTCCTCTGTCCTTTCTCCCTAGCCGCAGGGAGCTTAGGTTTATTGAGTTACACTCATCACAGTGCTCCGGAGACACTCCCATACCTCTGTGTTTATCTTTAACTTCTCCTTTGTGCTCTGATTCCCGATTTGTTAATCATCTATATATATCCCCAAATCAGACTCTGTGATTTGTAAGGTCAGACCCTTGGAAGGATTCTGGATTTTGTATTTGTAAGTGAAATATTAATTTTCTCTTTCCCTTATGTCCTATACTTTTTAGATCAATGTCCTTTTTGTATAGACACAGGAGAACAGTTAATGCTCTGCTTTTGTTGTAACTTGGGAGTTAATTCATTCCGAAGAATATTTACTCCTGGGTGTCTGTTATATTTATTCAACTTAAGCCCCAGTTGCCCTTAGTTCCTAGCATCCCAAAAGGAGGGTCCCAACAAAGGGACTTGGATGGACCCAAGGCAAGCTGTAAACTACCCTGACATCAAAATGGGACAGCACCATAAAACTTACAATAAGTTAAGAGCATGGTCACGAACAAATTCTGCCATGACCCAAAGAGAAACTACTGAATAAGAACCCTGCTGGGGTTAGGAAGGATTAATCTGGTCTGAGGACTGTAGTCTAGGGGTATATAGTGAGATGTCTCCAGGAGAGACACCCTATAGGTTTAATATATCCCTTACCGTGTCCATACAAAATGACTAATATTATCAGCACTCTCCTCCCGTTGTTCATCTATTTGCTCGGGCAGGCACCAGTAACATCTCCATTGTGAGACCTGTTGTTACTGTTTTTGGCATATTGAATAGGCCACAGGGAGCTTTGTCAGGCTCTGCCATGCGGGCAGGATATTCTCCATAGTTTGCTGGACTCTCTGAGAGGGACGGAGGAATTGGACCCACGTCGGCCATGTGCAAGGCAAACGCCCTACCTGCTGTGGTATTGCTCCAGCCCGACTAATATTATCAAGAAGTAGAATTACAATGACTTTTTAGTTATGGACAAAGGAAGGAGAAATGTGTCTTTAGATGAAATACCACTCTTGAGAGGATCTCCTAGCAGGTCCAACTCCATACTATAAGGCTGGGGATATAGCTCAAAAAACTAGTACACATACTTTGCATTTGGAAAGCCCAAGTTCAAAACTTAGCTCTGTACGGTTCCCAGATCACTTCCAGGGGGTGACAACTGAGTAACACTCTGGGAGTAGCCCCTTAGCACCATCAGATGCGGCCCAAAACTCAAAAACAAAAATAAGTCACAATACCTAGCACTCAAGTCTTGGATGTTAAAACATTTTTCTGCAAGGGAACCAACATTCTTTGAGGAAATGACTGAGTCTAGAACTGAAGTAGTAAATATACAGGATAAGCCTAAAGTATCGTGGAGCACCAGAAAGTAAGACAGTGCTCATAAAGTGAAACAAAAATACAAAGAGATACTGAAATCAAAGAGAGACAGAAATCAACTAACAGACCTCTCAGTACGCTGAAATAGTTTTGCAACAAAATAAGGTAATCTTATCCTATAACCCATTATAAAATGCAAAATAAATATTCATTAGTTTATGATAATATAAACAGGTTATTGATTATATACACAATTGGGATAAAGACAGAAATTTCCTGTAGAAGAAAATTGCTAATAAATCACACAGATAATTTATCCTAATGGAGATAATCATACCATAAACAAAACCACAATCCCTGCACATGGCTTGGGCATAGAGACAGACCCGTTGTTTAGGAAGTTAGCTTTTCAATACTGCACTCTTTGAAGTCAAGTACTACCTCTGCCAGGTGAGCACGGTCAATGTAAGTAGTGATATAACGCAACAGAGCTTGTTTTTCTCATTATTAGAATGTGGGGGATGAAATCCTGTATCTTTTGCCATAAAATTAAAAGATATCAAGAAAGATGCCAATTGAAAAGCCCATTACAAGGTTCTGGTGATGGGTACTCCTGGAAACTGTCAAGGTCATCAATGAAAGGAGTCTGAGAAACTGTCACAGTCAAGAAAGGCCTAAGGAACCTCAAGAACTAAATATAACACGGTCTCCTGAATGGGATTGGGAAACATGCAAAGGGTATTGCGTAAAAACCAAAGAGACATGAATAAAGCATGAACTTCAAACAATAATAACATGTCAGTTTTGGTTCAATGACAAGTGTTCTTTCTCAGGCAAGATACCAGCAATAGGGGAAACTAGGAGTCAGGTGCATGGAAAGTCTGTGCTGTTTTTATAACAGGGTTATAAAATTTTAACTATGAAGATTTAAACATTCTATGTTCATTTTATGTTGCTTTGCAGGATACCCTTTGCCCAGTTGCTAGGAATGCAGCCGGTGTGATCAACCATACTTCAGCAAGCAGCTCCTTGGACTCAAAGAGCACCAATCTACTTTCACTTTTTTCTTTTATTCTCCCTGCCCCCAAGATGCATGACCTAGGGGCTGGAGCTGGAGTGATAGCACAGTGGAAGGGCATTTGCCTTGCACGCAGCCAACATGGCCGACCCGAGTTCGATTCCTCTGCCCCTCTCGGAGAGCCCGGCAAGCTACGGAGAGTATCTCACCCGCATGGCAGAGCCTGGCAAGCACCCCGTGACAAATTCGATATGCCAAACACAGTAACAACAAAGTCTCCAATGGAGACGTTACTGGGCCCGCTCAAGCAAATCGATGATCAACAGGAGGGCCTTTACCTTTACCATCCCATATGGTTCCCTGAGCACCACCAGGAGTGATTCCTTA